>NC_058410.1:38992092-38996595 GCF_002201575.2 Neomonachus schauinslandi
GTTCAGTTAGACACACAGGTTTAAACAGAATCGATAGCCCAGAAATGGCCTGGATAACCTTCCACTGTTCATAGTAAATAAGCAAAGCACCTTTAATCACAGTTCTGTGTTAAATACTTAAAATCATAGTAAGTGAGAATGAACTCTAGGGAGGGAAAGGTTCAGTAATGCCTCTTGGTTCAGTGTAAGCTAGAGTTGTTTACCCAGTGAGCTTTATAGTCTCTCTTCTTTGGGGTCTGAGAACAAGGGGCAATAATCTCCTTTTTATTTTAGAGTCAGATTTGGTCATATGGAGCTAGACTACTTGCTCCCCTGACTGGTTGCACCCTATGATTCTGTCTTTAGTCTCAGCATAACTTCCTCATCTAGTGCAGAAATCTATATTTCTTTTTACTGGATATTCAGATTCTCAGGTAAGCTGAAAAGTTTTAAGTCAAAGAAAAATAAGTTGAAGTAAAGAGGATAGTGGAAATTTAAAAAAATCAATGATAGGGATGAATAATAATGCTAAGATATTATCTGAATGTAAAAAACACTCCAAAGCCTATCAAAAGGCCATCCTTATCTTAAAGATTATCAAGAATAATTTATTGGTAGGTGAGGAAAATATTGCTAAAATGAAAATCCAAAATTTGCTTCACTCTTTCCAAAGATGATTTAGAGTAAATGTCAGCAACAGACATAAAACTCAAGAAAAAAGATAAAGACTTATTTGAATTGCTGAGGGAAAGCATGACAAATTTAACAAAATTTTAAAAATGGGGGGAGGTCTAAACCCATAGTAAAAATAAAATAGCAAAACATCAGTACTGAACTATTTGTAATCTCTTTAGGACCTAGATAATATTTTTGCACAAGAAGCAAAGCAGTATTGCTCACATTTACTATGCAATCTATGAAAAACTCCATAAATGCCAAAACTATTTCATGAGGCTTTAGCAGAGGAGATGGTATTGAAATTCTGAATAGAAATGATTTGTACTTAGCATTTCTCTGGCATTAGAGAAATGATTGGAATTTTTTCTTTTAATTAAAACTGTCAGCATGGAAGGATTAAGGATGATCAGAACAAATCCAACCAGCAAACTTCATTAGCCAAAAAAGTTACAGGAAAAGTAAAAAGCTCTATTTACTAGTGTTATAAGAAATGGGTATATACATTAGGTATATTTGGTGGTATTATAAACATATTGAATCTAATCCTGATCAGGATCTTAAAAATTCTTCAATTAAAATTCTACAAGTTGTGAATAACCTAGTACTTTGATGATCAAAATAACTGAAAGAATAGCCTTTGCCCTAGTATTTAAGTGAGGATGAAGAAAGATATATATTTCAGAGGCTTATAATGTAAAAAAATTGATTTTTTCTTCCCTCCTTTTTAGTTTGCATTAAAATAGTATCTAATGAGATGATACATATTTAATTTTATTGTAACCTAAGTTAATCACTCTGGTAAAAATCATAGGAAGTCCAAATAGTTATCTCACAGACCACCACATGTATAGAACAGCCTGCTTCATACAGCGCTAGTTCTCCTGCCTGCCTGCTACTAATATCGTCTAAGTGGTAGAAATGCAGAGTTCTTTAGAAACACAATTCATATAGGGTCTAAACTGGTCCCTCTGATTTTTTTTTTTTTTAAACGAAGAGAAAATTACTTCCTATGCTGTCTGTTCAGGATAACGCCTTTAGTCCAAAGAGTTGTATGCAGTTGAACCTCAAGAACTATTCAAAGCATCAAAGCATTGATATGAAAATCCGAATTAAAATTTGAGAAAAGATCACAGTGCATTTTTTAAATTTAAATTCAATTAATTAACATACAGTGTATTATGGAGCTTCAGAGGTAGAGGTCAGTGATTCATCAGTTGCATATAACACTCAGTGCTCATTACATCACATGCCCTCCTTAATGCCCATCACCCAGTTACCCCCTCTTCCCACCCACCTCCCCTCTAGCAACCCTCAGTTTGTTTCCTATGATTAAGAGTCTCTTATGGTTTGTCTCCCTCTCTGATTTCATCTTGCTTTATTTTTCCCTCCCTTCTCCTATGCTGCTCTGTTTTGTTTCTTAAATTCCACATATGAGTGAGATCATATGATAATTGTCTTTTTCTGATTGACTTATTTCTCTTAGCATAATACCCATCTACATCATTGCAAATGGCAAGATTTCATTTTTTTGATGGCTGAGTAGTATTCCATTGTGTATATATATATATATATATATATATATATATATACCACATCTGCTTTATCTGCTCATCTGCTGATGGACATCTGGGCTCTCTCCACAGTTTGGCTATTGTGGACATTGCTGTTATAAACATTGGGGTGCAGGTGCCCCTCTGGATCACTACATTTATTTCTTTGGGGTAAATACCTAGTAGTGTAATTGCTGATTATAGGATCATCTACTTTTAACTTTTTGAGGATCCTCCATACTGTTTTCCAGAGTGGCTGCACCAGCTTGCATTCACACCAGCAGTGTAAGATGGTTCCCCCTTCTCTGCATCCTACCAACATCTGCTTTTTCCTGACTTGTTAATTTTGGCCATTCTGACCTGTGTGAGGTGGTATCTCATTGTATTTCTATACACTAACAATGAGACAGAAGAAAGAGAAATTAAGGAATGGTTCCCATTTACAATTTCACCAAAAGCCATGAGATTCCTAGGAATAAACCTAACCAAAGAGGCAAAGGATCTGTACTCCGAAAACTATAGAACACTCATGAAAGAAGCTGAGGAAGACAAAAAGAAATGGAAAAATTTTCATGCTCATGGATCGGAAGAACAAATATTGTGAAAATGTCTATGCTACCTAGAGTAATCTACACATTCAATGCAATCCCTATCAAAAAACCATCAACTTTTTTCACAGAGTTGGAACAAACAATCCTAAAATTTGCATGGAGCCAGAAAAGACCCCGAATAGCCAAAGGAATGTTGAAAAAGAAAACCAAAACTGGTGGCATCACAATTCCAGACTTCAAGCTATATTACAAAGCTGTAGGGGTGCCTGGGTGGCTCAGTCAGTTAAGCGTCAGCCTTCAGCTCAGGTCATGATCCCAGGGTCCTGGGATCGAGCCCCGCATCGGGCTCCCTGCTTGGTGGGGAGCCTGCTTCTCCCTCTTCCCCTGCTCGTGCTCTCTCTCTCTTTCAAATAAATAAATAAAATCTTAAAAAAAAAAGCTGTAATCATCAAGACAGTATGGTAGTGGCACAAAAACAGACACATAGATCAATGGAACAGAATAGAAAACCCAGAAATGGACCCTCAATTCTATGGTCAACTAATCTTTGACAAAGCAGGACAGAATATATAATGGAAAAAAGATAGTCTCTTCAACAAATGGTGTTGGGAAAATTGGACAGCCACATGCAGAAGAATGAAACCAGATCATTTCCTTACACCACACACAAAAATAGACTCAAAATGGATGAAAGACCTAAATGTGAGACATATCCACCAAAATCCTAGAGGAGAACACAGGCAGCAATCTCTGTGACCTTGGCCACAGCAACTTCTTGCTAGACACATCTCCAAAGGCAAGGGAAACAAAGGTAAAAATGAACTACTGGGACTTCATCAAGATAAAAAGCTTCTGTACCACAAAGGAAACAGTCGACAAAACTAAAAGACAACTGACAGAACGGGAGAAGATATTTGCAAATGTCTCATCAGATAAAGGGCTAGTATCCAAAATCTATAAAGAACTTATCAAACTCAACACCCAAAAACCAAATAATCCAATCAAGAAATGGGCAGAGTTCATGAACAGACATTTCTCCAAAGAAGATAATCAAATGCCCAACAGACACATGAAAAAGTGCTCAACATCACTTGGCATCAGGGAAATATAAATCAAAACCACAATGAGATACCACAGTGCACTGTTCTAAAAAGCTTTGGAAAAATGCTAAATGGGGCTCAGCCTTCTCTATTTTAGTCCCCACCCCTGGAATCTACCACCTCAAGAGCACAGCAGTAATCTTAAATTTTGTTCTTTTTTTAAAAAATTTTATTATGTTATGTTAATCACCATACATTACATCATTAGTTTTTGATGTAGTGTTCCACGATTCATTGTTTGCATATAACACCCAGTGCTCCATGCAGAATGTGCCCTCCTTAATACCCATCACCAGGCTAACCCATTCCCCCATCCCCTCCCCTCTAGAACCCTCAGTTTGTTTCTCAGAGTCCATAGTCTCTCATGGTTCGTCTCCCCTTCCGATTTCCCCCCTTCAAAAAAAATTTAGTTCTGATAGAGCCCCACGGCTAATAAGCCACAGGCGCTCTTTACCTTCCATGGCAACCAACAGAAGAAAGAAAGACAGATGAAAGAAAAGAAAGAAAAAGAAAGAAAGAAAGAAAGAAAGAAAGAGAAAGAAAGAAAGGAAGGAAGAGAGAAAGAAAGAAAGAAAAAGAAAGAAAGAAAGAGGGAGAGAGAAAGAAAGAAAGAAAGAAAGAAAGAAAGAAAGAAAGAAAGAAAGA
>NC_058410.1:38996605-39039525 GCF_002201575.2 Neomonachus schauinslandi
AAGAAAGAAAGAAAGAAAGAAAGAAAGAAAGAAAGAAAGAAAGAAAGGGAGAGAGAGAAAGAAAGAAAGGGAGAGAGAGAAAGAAAGAACGAAAGAAAGAAAAAGAAAGGAGGGAGGGAGGGAGGGAGGAAGGGAGGGAAAGAAGGCAGGCAGGCAGGCAGGCAGGCAATACATTTAAAATATAATAGTGCTTTCCCAGCCCACCTGAAACGTGCAATTCTGGAGGATACTTTGAGCTGAGTGAGTTAACTTTATTGCACTGTGTCTCTCTAATATCACAGAGAAACTTTTCCAGAATATTACAATTGTACTGGGAAGTTTTACCTAAAACTCCTAACTTTTCTTTTCCTTAACTTTCTCTTATGATTGTTATAAAACTCATCAATATCCCTCTTTTCCACTTTATTTTTATAATTTCATCAATATCATATCATAAAGTTACTTTTCTAATCTTATGACTTTCAGAGACTCAGTGTATAAAATGTGACTATTCAAATTATTGTGTATGTTAATGAGACAGAGAGTATATATCATACAGTCTGCTTTATTTACACTGATTACACCAGTCTATCCGTACACCAAATTCTTTTGAGCCTGGCTGGCTCAGTCAGTAGAACTTATGACTCTTGATCTTGGGGTTGTAAGTTCAAGCGCCACATTGGGTTCTTAGAGATTACTGAAAAATAAAATCTTAAAAAATCATCCCTTTCTATATGTTGATGCTTGTTTTTGCCTCACCCAGACATATACCTAGTTATGAGAGTGAATATTTAATGACTGCTTGATTACAATTCACTCTATTAATCTTTCTTGATTCTGAGCCTCGTAGACACAATGTTCTAGGAAGAAAATTCACTCATCTTTGTGATAGAAATATTTAAAGTTGACCCCATCAATTATCTGCATTTCTAATAGCTATTTTTATTTCAACAGGAAAATAAGATTTGTTCTGAATAAGAAGAGATATAAAAGCTAATGATAATATATCGGCACATTTTTCCATTTCTCACTGAAATACAAAAAGGACTGGACATTGTTTTAAATGTGTATTTTGGGAGGCAAAAGCAAGGACATCTAGCAAGATAGTGTCTTTTTCCATTGCATTCAGTGAACAATGGACCAATGCAGTATAATTTATATTTGGAAATTCAACACTTTGGAACATTAATCCTCTGCCAATTCTATTCATATGCTAAGTCCTTACAATTGAAGTCATGTCTTCAATATGTTGAGTCTCTAGAAACTAGAAAAGATTTTAGGCTCTTAGCAACTTTTGATCCATGAGTAATTTTACACATGTCAATTGCTTCCAAAATTGTAAGAGTTTCTATACGTTTATGAGGTTTTCTTTTTGTGCTGCTATCCTGAGAGAAGTCACTTTTTTAGTACTTTCACCACCTTTTCTGACATTGTAACTATTTCTTTCTATAAATGGTATCAGCTCATTTGCTTTTTGTAATATCTTATTGGAAAAAATCCATAGCTTGAGCTCTGATTTTCTGTCACTTCGTAGCCATGTGCCTAGGAAGCCTGGATGGTTTTATTGACTAGTTTACAAGTATGAGATGCCAGATGTTGATTCTGGATGCATTTAAAGATCTGAGGAATGTAGATACATCGACCTCATCATCTAAAAGAGAAATGCAGCTCTTCCCAAAATAAAAAATTCTAGGAATTTTCATTGATAGTAATATAGTGAAGATAATATAGTATGCACACTACCACTTCTGGCCAAAATTAATCATATACTATATAAAGAACTTACATAATTATGACATTAAATATTTTACTTTAGAATGCTCATTTTATACTTAGAGAAATTGAGGCAAAGCCTCTTTATATAAGTTGAAATATTCAAACTATGTGCCAGGCATTCATGAGATATGATATTTAATTAATATATATTCAAACAGAAGCAATTTATTCCAATAAAATATTAGAATGAATTCATATGGTTTCTGTGATGGATACTGCAGTGGCCCTGTTCTATAGTCTCCCTGTAGGTGATCCTTCCCCCGGCTGGTGGGAATATTGACAGCTGAGTTTTTTCGCTGGGCATCACCCCTGACCTCCGGGAACTGCCTTACCCAAGGCTGAATCTCTTTCTAAAGGACAAGATTCAACTATTGACTGGCTAATGTGGGAATGGAAAGGCCCTAGCCTTTGCGTTGCCTCAATATGGCACAACTCTGAAGGGTTAAGCCTGCTCCAGAGCTCCTTTTAGGATGAGCTGAGACCTCATTTGCAGCTTCTCCCTCAGCCCTACCCTGCCTCCCTCGCTTCCCTGTAGAGTGCTCCCCTCCCCCAGCAATTCCAAGTAAGTCCTCTGCATCTCAGAATGTTTCCACACAACACAACCAAAGGAAACTTCTGAACCTTTTCATTTTGCGGGACTTCATAGGAGTAATATTGAGTAAAAATTAGTTCAGAGACCACCAAACACAAAGTGCCGAACAAAAAAGTCCTGAATGATTTTTGCTCATTTTCAATGAATGATTTGTTTTGAGTTAAAAGGCAAGGCAAATCTGGGATTTTCTTTAATTTCTGTTTATGTAATGGATGTTGAGGAAGACTTGCCCAATAGTCTAGAATTGTCTGACATAGCTAGAGAACAAAGACACAGAGAACATACTTCACATTCTAGTAAAGGCTAAAAACAATGGGTTTCTACACCCTCAGCAGCCAGTCTGCTTCTGCTCCATCAATCTTCCCCTCAGCCCTCCCGTTCCAGCCCTATTTAAGCAAACACTGGAAGGACTGCTGAGAAAAGCCTTGATCTAGTTAGGGACTGCCATAGCTTTTCCCAAACTTCCACTACCCCCATGGTCCCTAAAAGTACTTCTTGTAGAGATCTGAAACAATCCTAAAGAAGAGAGGCTGGCATCACATTCAGTAGGACATCTTGGTAGCAGACTTGCTGATAGACCCTGAGTGCCTTGGAGTTGGTGGGAGGGGATGGGTGAGGTTAAAAGAAGTTCAGCCAGAGTGAATTTTCTCCATTTGAAGATTGACTTTGCCACAGTGGGGCTGCTGAAGAATCCTTCAAGGAAATGATTCAAACTCTATCAAAGAGCGCACCAACCATTCAGAGGGTATAACTGGAGAAACTTCAGTAATCAAAATGGGAGAACTTTAATATGATCCATTAAGTCAGAGATATTTACCTCTTTTTCCCAATCTCCCCTCTGGTCACCAATACACTGGAGAAGAAAGAATACTGAAAGAGGAGAGAGAGCATAGAAGCATAAAGAAAGCATAGAGAAGCAGTCATGGCCTCTTTCCACACAGGTGCCTGAAGCAGGGAAGGAAGCTGATGGTGAGGATAAGAGATAAATTGGATAAGTGACTGATGCTGTAAATTGGAATGAACTGGAATATTAAGACCTGAAAAGTTAAGGAATCTATGAGATCTTCCATAGACATTCTTTTTTTTTTTTTTTAAGATTTATTTATTAATTTTAGAGAGAGAGCATGGGGACGGGAGGGGTCGAGGGAGAAGGAGAGAGAGAATCTCAAGCAGACTCCCTGATGAACGTGGAGCCTGACACTGGGCTGGATTTCATGACTTGGAGACCATGACCTGAGTCAGAACCAAGAGTCGGGCCCTTAAACAACTGAGCCACCCAGGCATCCCAGTGCCATAGATATTTTTAAGAAATGGGAATTAAGAATCAGACAGTGCAGTCAAAGGTGAAGACTGGATGCTTCCACCAGTCGAAGGGAAAACTGGATGTTTCCACCCACTGGGTTAAGACTGTTCAAGACCTGGTTACATTTCATTCCAGCAAACACTTGAGAAATATTAGCCAACTTTATTGAAGAGGAATGATTAAATTAAAACATTTACCCTCCTACTTGACAAGATACACTAACTGAAGGACAAATTTTCTGTTTACTAAAGAATTTTCAACTATGCAGCTCTATTTTTATTTAAAAGAATTCATAGTCTTACATGAAAGGAAGCATAATCATAACATCGAGTGAAAAAGAGAAATCTACAAAGAAATGATCCCATTTATACAAATAAAAAGTGCATGATTACAAGTTTGTATGTGTTTTCTATATTTATATATCTCTTTTTCTCTCTCCAAAGTATAAAACTAGAAGTTAACATTGGTAACAGTGGTTAGAAGGATTACTTGAGAGTGAAGGTAGAGTGAGGTTTTGCTTTGTTTGTATTGTTTGAATTTTTTTGAAAGTAAAGAATATGTATGTATTTTTTAAACAGCCGAATGAAGTCAAAGGAAGGGATTCATCAGGCAGGCAATGGTCTCTTTTCGGCATGCAGGTCTCTTCAGACATTCGTGTACATGTCATGACTTTATAATCACTAGAGGTACCAATTAAGAACGGGTTCTATTGAGCACATAAATGAAAATCCAATAAGAAAACATGTCTGCCACTTTATTAACTCCATAGCAGGCCATGCTCCTTCTTATTTGCTTCTTGCTTCCAGCTTATATTCATTTTCACATAAGTTAATGTAGTAGATGTGGTCTTTGGAAACTGGCTAATCTGTGATTCCCTATTTTTAAAACATGAAAAAGAAATCTAGGATTTCCCATGGTGGCCATGGATATATACACAGTTCCAGGGAAGCCCAGAAGTATATCTACTTTGGAAGTATGTGAACACAAAGTGACATCAGCATGCTTGTATAAGTAGGGAATCTTGGCTGGGCCTTTAATTCTACTAAAATGGATTTCTAAAGGGAGTTTGTGGCATTTTCTACTCTGTATGTTTTTCCAACAGGATACAGTTTTATCTGTCTGTGTTAGTATGGGATCTTGTCCAAAATTAGGGCTTCTCAGTATTCCTGGACTCTGCAGAGGTGTTATGCTATGCTATTGCTACATACTAATTAGTGGGACAGGGTGATCACAATGGCAGAGTGGGCCCTTGTCCTCTCCCTCTGCTTTCGCTTGAGCATCTCCACATTTCTAGGCTCTATATATGGAACTCTCTTTTAATAAGTTAGTGAACCATGAGAGACTATGGACTCTGAGAAACAAACTGAGGGTTCTAGAGGGGAGGGGGGTGGGGGGATGGGTTAGCCTGGTGATGGGTATTAAGGAGGGCACGTTCTGCATGGAGCACTGGGTGTTATACGAAAACAATGAATCGTGGAACACTACATCAAAAACTAATGATGTAATGTATGGTGATTAACATAACATAGTAAAATAAAAATTAAAAAAAAAAAAAGAACATGCAAACCAAAACCGTGAGATATCACTTCTAACACCCACTAGGATGGTTAGAATAAGAAATAAATAATTGTACATAAAGGCATGGATGTGCAGAAATTGGTACCCTTGTACACTAATGATGAGAATATTAAGTGGTGCAGCAGCCTTGGAAAACAAACTGGCAGTTCCTCATAAAGTTGAACATAGATGTACCATATGACCTAGCAATTCCACAATATACCACTAGGTATAAACCAAAAAGAAGTGAAAACATATGTCTAAACAAAACCTGTACATGGATGTTCATAGCAGCATTATTTGTAAAAACCAAAAGGTGTAAAGAACCCAAATGGCCATCAATGGATGAATGGATAAACAAAATGTGATATATCCATGCAATGGGACATTATTTGGCCATAAAAAAGAAATGAAATACTGATACATGAGGCAACATGGATGAACCTTGAAAACAATAGGCTGAGTGAAAGAAGCCAGACAGAAAAGGACACATATTGTAGGATTCCATTTATATAAAATGTCCAGAATAGAAAATACAGTCAGAAAGCAGATTAGTGGTTGCCTAAGTTTAGGGATGGAGGTGGAGAGGTTTGGAGGGCGATAGGAAAATGTACTGAGTTTCTTTTGGGAGTGATGAAAATGTTCTGAAATTGACTGTGGTGAGAGTTGTGCAACCCTGAGAATATACCAAGAATTATTGAATTGTGTACTTCAAATGGCCAAATTTTATGTGAGTTATACTTCAGTAAAGCTCTTTAAAAAAAAAGTTAGTGAAAAAGGGAATCTTTTAATCTTCAAACTTTTATGGAAGGAATTTTGAAAGTCTCACTACCAAACAACTTTATTTTAGTAATGAGAAAATAAAATCAGTTTATTTGTTAACTGATGAGTAATTCAGTCCCAAATATGTGGTGTCACCAACACTGGGACCAAAGAATTTTTCTCTCATGTCTGTTTGGTCCACCACTCCCTCCTTTTTGATGCTAACTTAATTGTTAGTATCATTTCTGTCTTCCAAGGTCTGGGATTTTGAATATTTCTGTTAATAAAAAAAAAAAAGAAATCTTGTCAATGCATCAAGCTATAGACAGGGCAGCTGGTCATCTGTTCTATAGAAAGAGGAAAATGGCCTGAGGTAAAGACATTTATAGATTCATGGATGATGGTGAATAGCATAGTTAGTTAGCCGGGAGCTCAGTGAAGATGAGGCAAGGAAGTCTGGAGAAGTGGCATCTAAGTAGACCTATGGGGATAAACCAAAATGTCTTTTTTTTTAATTGCACCAGAGAGAATCCACTGTGGAAGAGACACTAAGCCACGTGATCAGGATGAGATGAACAGTTGATGTCAATCCACCAGCTATCCACATATATCAATAGACGTTCTAGCTCAAGGGAAGGGAGTCTGCTGTGTGGGGTAGGAAAGACTTAATGACTATTAGTTTGGCCTCAAGACCAATTATAGCAATGGTAGCTGGAGTTTGCCCAACTAACCCTCCTCTCATAAATTCCCCTCAAATTTTGACTAATCAGAAATTATCATCACATGTTGCAAATCCTATAAATGTGTAAAATGTGTACAAAAATGCTATGGCATATTATAAAATACTATTAAATGTTCATTCAGGTCATATATTAAACACAATAAACATTACATGATTAATAGTCAAAAAATAATAATTGGGAGAGGTGTGCCTGAAGAATTTAGGTGTCAAGACCATAGTTGCTTACTAACTAACATCAACTCTGATTTCAGTAGAAATTTTGGTCATATTTGGTAGAATAGCTAACCTTTAGCTATTCTATTTCAGTCAATTTTCTAATGAATCTACCTATCCTTTGAGGATTTTATGGCTATATTCCAGTTGCATTGAGGTTTATAATGTTCTCCAAGAGGCAATATATTTTGTGGTCAATCCTAAAAAATTGTAACTCAGGGAGATACATTTGGTGTTTCTGCAATTTGTAGATACAACAACAAAAAATCTATAGCCCACATTCTGTTTGTTAAAACACCAAAAGTATTTCAAATATTAACTTTCTAACCACAATTTCAGAAAGTGTATAAAATATTTGTCTTATGCAATTTAAAACTCTTATCACAAGTGATGTGTCAGCAATGCCATTATAAGCAGGGATGGCAATTCAAGGCAATTTCACCCAGCTGCACAAATAATAAAATTAAAATCACACAAAAAATTATCTACATAAGTGAAAGTGCTAACTTAACTACATAAATCACATTCTATTCTCCTGTTAACCCTAGTGGAACAGATATGTGCCTTTCAATGCACTTTCCTTCACTTGGCTTAGTGGTTTGATCTCATTTAAGTGTTTACTTGGTTACATGCTTCTGTAATACACATATTGGAAATATTTCTTTCCACCAAGCCCTATTTATCTGAAAGAACTTAAGATTTCTATGAAGCATGGGTATTTTAAGTCTGACACATGTATCCAAATGACCTCTTTCATTATTGGTTGAGATTGTAAATCCCAAGAGTAAGAATAAAAGTTAGAAGAGGGACCAAAAGTACGAAGAGAGGAACAAAAAGAAACAAAAGAGAGAAAGTCAGAAAGAAGCGTCATTGTTTGATCAACATTCTAAGGTGAAATATATGGATGAAGAATATATGGGTCTGTGTCATTAAAAGGGTCCAATAAAAATGCCAAAAAAATGATAGAATATTGTGTAAAATATTGTGATTGGGATGAATCTATTGGATTACCCTGTCCAACTTCATCAATTCACAAATGAGAAACTGAAGACCCTGGGAAGAGTTGTCTTGCCTGAGGTCATACAATCATTAAGTAGGAGAGCTGGAAACTCCCGTCCAGGGTTCTTGATTGAAAAATCAAAGAACATAAAGGAAGATTTGTAAATAATATTTAATTATTTAAATAAACATGCTAAAGTAAGCTTTCAATATTAAAAACAGAAACACTATATGATCCAGTAGTTCCACTACTGGCATTTACCCAAAGCAAATGAAAACACTTATTCAAAAAGATATATCCACCCTTATGTTTACTAGAGCATTATTTCCAATAGACAAGATACGGAAGCAACCCAGTGTCCATCAACAGATGAGTGGATAAAGATGTGGCATGCACACACACACACACACACAATGGAATATTACTCAGCCATAAAAATAAAATCTTGCCATTTGTGACAACATGGATGAACCTAGAGGGCATTATGCTAAATGAAATAAGTCAGGCAGAAAGACCCATGCCATATGATTTCACTAATATGTAGAATCTAAAAAACAAACAAATAAAATGGACAAAAATAAAGACTCCTAAATGCAGACAAGAAACTGGTGGCTGCCAGAGGGAGGTAAGTGGTAGGATGGTTGAAACAGATAAAGGGGTTAAGAAGCACAAAACTCAAAAAACAAACAGAAGAATAATAAAAGTAACAGTAACCTAGCGTATTTTAATAAATAATTCCAATATATAGTAATTTGCATTGCTTTATAAGAATATTTTCCTATGGATTATGGTAATAAAGAGTAAAAATTCAATTGTAATTGTCAACTTTTATGTATATTAAAAGCTTTCCACTTCCATCAGTGATGACCACAAGATACGCATAGCTATTGATTGTAAGCTATTTGTACAGGATGGATTAATGGTTTCTTCTCCCGTAAATATAAATATTTCAACCTGAGCTCATCAAACCTTCAAACTCTTAAACAACCATTAACAACATCCAATCCCATTTACCCCCACCACTCTTCTCCAGAGTTTTCTTGAAATAGTGCCTTGTGGAATAAGAAATAAACTGATGAACAATAATGTAAACATGAGCATATAAATTACTTTGCATATCCTTTACAATTGGGCTGTTCAAGAATTATATTTTTATCTTGATTTAGCCAGAACATTTTACAGCTTACTTTTATTAGTGAATTATTAAAATATCTGCTGGCTGCCTTAAAAGAAGCATGGGCAGACCCAACACATTTGCCTTTTCTCCTATCACTTACATAATGTACTATCAGAGGAATAATCTCATCCATATTAACTAAGATATATACTGAATTTGTATCAGAAAAAAAATTTCATATAGAGGCCCTTCATAGGTCAGATCTTTTGAAACAAAACATGAGTTATTGGTTTTTATTTTCTTTTTTTTTTTTTTTAAGATTTTATTTATTTGAGAGAGAGCGAGTACATGAGAGGGGGGAGGGTCAGAGGGAGAAGCAGACTCCCTGCCGAGCAGGGAGCCCGATGCGGGACTCGATCCTGTGACTCCAGGATCATGACCTGAGCCGAAGGCAGTTGCTTAACCAACTGAGCCACCCAGGCGCCCCTGGTTTTAATTTTCTATTTAAAAACAAAGCTTGGGTTAAATTAGATTTAGCAGCAAAGTTTAACATACATACACATATGTATATGATTATTACTATGTGTGTACATATGCTCATATGTTAATACATGTAATATGCTTACTAGTATATGTTTTAAATATAAGTTGATATCCAAAGATAAACAAGACCAAAAAAAAAAAAAGTCCCATGAAAATTCACATACATCAGGACAAGGAACAGACTTTGGGTGGAGATCTGAGGGCATTCCTGGCTATCAGAAGATCAAAATAACCTCATGTGGCCATCAAGCCACCTGGCACTAGATAAACCTTTTAAATAATGTCAGAACCATGGGCCTCCCATTGTCACAAATATCTTGAGAAAACAATTATTTGTTCCAGTACTTATAATCATAATCAACTTACTAACACTGTGACTTTGAGCTAATTACTTAAAATTACTGAGGCATTTGTTTCCTCACTGTGATTAAGAAAAACTCACTTAGCATATTATAAAGACAAGCATGGTCTAAGTAAAACTCCTGACACTTGTTAGGCATGGGCTAAATATAAGTTATAATAATAATAATAATAATGAATACATATGTCATGCCTAGACATTAGAGTGATCTGGTCTGTCTTTCATTTGCATATTTAAAGCCTCAGCATATAAATTTCAAAGGCGGTTTGCTGTATTGATCCTGGAAAGTGCTATATCATGGCAGATTTGGTTTCTTTAATCATCAGTTGCTTGTATTGAAATCACAGTCATTCACATTAAAATTCCTGAAACATCTAGTTTATGCATTAAGAGTTATGGTCCATAGTTTGGGTTTTTTTGAAATGGTAAAAGATTCTTGCATTCATTTTCATAATGTTTCTCTTAAATAACAAATATACATCCTCATTTAGGAGTGAGTTATTAAAGGCTATTCACAGTTTGCAGCTCTAAGGCTATTGAAATGTTACCTTGTCACCTAGTCTTTCCTGGGTCTGTGGAAGCTAAATCTTGGAAGCCACCACAGAGCAGATACTAATTTTTCAAAGGCACTATCCCTAAATATCTTGCCTATCAACTCTTTAGTTATAAGAAGTAATCTACTACATTAGAAGAATAAAGAAACCTCCTTCCTGAAAACATATAAAAATCTATATAAAAAATGCTTCTCCTCAATAAATGCATATGCATTCTGATTATGAAAATCAAGTAAGCTAATCTGGGCTGCTAGCAGGTGGCAGTGTTGCAGGGGGAGGGGGAAGGTGAGAGTGATGATGGCAATTATTTATTAGTAACCTGAAGAGCAAGGGTAATTGGGAGGAACTAAATTTAAAACAAAGGACCCAAGATAACTGAAGGGATGATAAGAAGAAAGGAAGGAGGAACAGAGGGAGGAAAGAAAAAAAGGAGAATGGACAGAACTCCTGCTATTTTCACTCAGAAGCTCCTGAAGGAGCCCCTTGAGGTCTTGCGAACTTCGTAAGCTCTTTCTTGTCTCTCTGCCTCTGCATATTCTGATCCCCTTTTTAGATTCTTTTTTTTGGCCTGCCAAAATAACATGTATTCTCCTAGTTTAAGCCCAGATTTTACCTTCTCTACAAGTCTTCATTAACTTCCTCAGGCAGATATGGAAGTTTCCTTTTCTTATGTGTCTCTAAATGGTGGGTGACATTTTTATAATGTTTAATTTCATGTGAGCCCTTGAAGTTGAAGAGGATATTTTAGATAATGCATACCTTGTATATAGTAAAGTATGTACCTGGAATATGGTAAATAATCATTTTGTGTGTGTTACTTTTATTAGTTTTCACCTGATAATACGTGGACTTCATATGGAAAAATCAAAGATAGAATTTGAATGAAATAACTATTTCCCATTAAGACAAATTTTTGAAACATCACCCATATTGACATATTAGCATATTCAAAATTTATAAAAAAACATTATCAAAGAGGAATGATGAACAGACAGATCTTCATTAAAATATTTACGATCTATTGTCTGTGTCATAGAAGAAAATCTTCAATACTTGCAAAAGCCATCATAAAGTCTAGAAATCTGGGAATCAGAGGATTTGGGGGTTGGAAGGAATATTAAATATCACCTCCCCAACTAGCCTGCCAGTATGCAAATCCTCTATCCTACAATTCTGCTAAGTGAGGATGGAGGGGCTGCTAGGGCCCCCCAGCTATTCCCCTTGGAGACTGATCTGAGAAATGGCATAGTCATGCTTCAGCAACACCAAAATGGGTTTCAAATTCTCTCTTGTGTGAAATAATGTGAAACATCAGGAATGAAATGTGAAATAAATCATTTAACAAAATACAACACTCTCAATTGGTGAATTACACTTTTAAGTTATATATTTTCTATACATTTTAGTAGACAACTATAAGAAAAATTTCAGTGAAACATTAAATGTAACCCAATTAACTTCAGTCCTTATTTCAGAATAGAAAAAAACAGAAAATAATAGAAAAGAGAAGTATAATTAGAAAATAAGTGATAATGTACACTTGTGGGGGAAAAGTTGAAGAAAGGACATTGGAGTTCGAACACTGGTATTTATGATGATCTCATTTTTGTGACATAAACAATGTTTTCCTTATTATTTCAAAACAATTTCCTTGTGTTCACTATGGTCAAAATACAATGTACATCATGAATTATCCTTGGAAATGTTTCATTTAGAAATATCACCCTTTTTAAAAATGTCATTTTTCCTTTCAGAGCAATGATCTGATTTGGAGAAAATGTAGGAAAAACCAATTACTATAAAAAATAATACTCTAGAATCCAATAACAGAATAAAATGCCCATGTTTTATCTGTTTCAGAACCTAAATTAAAGGTGACAGACAATTCATAGAAATCTATG
This sequence comes from Neomonachus schauinslandi, assembly GCF_002201575.2. Taxonomy (NCBI): domain Eukaryota; kingdom Metazoa; phylum Chordata; class Mammalia; order Carnivora; family Phocidae; genus Neomonachus; species Neomonachus schauinslandi. The sequence goes on from NC_058410.1 coordinate 39,009,006, forward strand.
TGATTACCAAGGGGAATTTTAAAAATTGTATTTATAACAATTTTGTTTCCCTCATTCTTCATTTATATCATCTAGGGACTGATATTCGAGCTCAGTTATGCTTATTATTATTATTATTACTATTACTATTAATGTAATCTAAAGTTCTTCACAAACAAGTCTTAAATTCTCCAAGTTGTGGTAGACTCTATAGGCATTTTCCAAACATATCAGAGCTCCAGCACCTCATTGTGCCTAGCAGGACAATGGACTTCTATGCCTTCAGAATCAGTGAGACTTGACATCATTTAAGTGGATTAAGATGCTTATTTATTGAATTTAGCAACTGGGAAAATCATTTCTTTACTGATCACAGGCCCATCCATAAACTACTACACACGATTACCCTGGAGAGGCCTTTGATACACCGTTAGTCATGGATATACTAAAGCCACACTACTCTCTGAAGACTTCACCAAATTCCCATGGCGGCCCTTACCACAGCATCATATGAAATGGCTTGCTGTGCTAGTTTAAAATGGTTTGACAACAGCATCTCTACTGATAATAATAGGCACAGTATAGCATGGTCTTCACTGCATCCAAACATTACCATTGTAGGCGTTATCTGCTGAGTTCACAGAAAACAAGGAGCTGCTTTTCTAGGATCTTTATCATCTTACATTTAAAGTTATATATTATTTATAATTCTGTTCATCCCAGATGAATGTATATGGCCTTATCATCTATGCCTGAGTATAGACAAAAACCCATAAAAACAATCCCCAAATAAATAGAGCTGTTGACAAGTAAATTATGGAAATAGTGAGCAACGGACATTTTAGAACATCTTTAGTGCGATAGTTTACAACCATATGTGTTATTTATTTTGCTTTTCAGTGTCAGATTGAAAATGGTTCATTCCTGGTAATGGTACTCATGACAACAAGCAGGATTTGAAAAAATAGTGGCCCTTTTTCTGCTGAGTCCTGAAAGATGGAAATCATTATGGAAACATTTTTAAAATGGAAAGAGAGAAAGAAGAGAAGGAAAGCAGATCTATTGCTACTCAAGTTTTGTTATAGATTTGTGACAAGGATATGCATAAAAGCCATTTTAAAATAAATTTATGGTAGAAGAGAATTGGAAGCCTATTCAGAAAAGGACTTAAATAATTTTGATTATCTTTTAGTTCAGACACTTTTTGACTCCTAGATGATGTACCTTTGCTCTAAGCCTCAGTAAAGCATGGCTAAGGATGATGACACAAAGAAGTGGCACTTTTTAACATGATACATAATAACTTGAGAGCCTTCTTGTACCAGACTTATGCTCAATGTTCTATATTAATCTTTCATTCCATACTTGCAATAAGTGACAACCGATGTGAGGAAGAAACCAAAGCTTAAAGAGTTTATTTGACTTGGAAGGGGTGGACAAGTGAACATACTTCAGAAATGACAGAGCCAGATTCTTATCCTCAGATTCAAGGACCTTGCTTCTAACCAAATTTTATGATTTTTAGAGAAAACATTTTATGAAATTATGAGCAACTAGCAATTTCCAGACAAATGCCCAGTATTGTCCCATGTAACTATGGGGGGGAAAGCATGGGTTTAGAAATTCCTGACCAGTAAAACTCTATTCAGCAGGTATGTGATTAGTGCTCAGAGGTTCTGATGTAATTCTTCACTCTGTTACAGACTGCTCCGGGGAGGCTAAGCATTCAAACTGTTGAAAAATAAAAATGGCTACTGGCATGGGGGAGAGGTCTCTGTACCATTGGTGAAGACTCTCCATTAGTTCTACAAACACTGCCTTTTAGTTTATATGAATCAAGTGCACAGTTAAATTCACTTAAGGTCAATGGAGAAAGCACAGCTGAAATAGGATCTAGTTTGGTTAAGCAAAGGTAAATGCTTACGTGTTGTTGACTGGCATGTAAATCATTCCAAACCCCTCCCTTAGGAATCTATATGAATCACTGTATTGATACAGACTAGAAGCGCTAGGTCTAAGCATAAGGTATAACTGATATTCTAATCAGGCACTCTAGAGGAGCTTTAGGAAATGGAATAAATAGTAACAGCTGTGCACCAGGGGCAAGGCAAGTGGTACTCCAGTACAGACATGGCATGGCAGTGTTGGAAGGCTGCCATCAAAACCTGAGCCAGTCAGCAGAGACCTACATTAGTGGCTATGAAGGCTGAGAGTAATACTGTGACAGCAGGTACTGGGAACACTCATCTCTGGCCTCCAGTAGCTATGGCAATAGCAAAGATAGAAAAGGGCAAAGCAACTGGACTGTCTGGGTACAGTCATACTGCAGCAGGTGGTGGCATTTTATGAAGGACTCACCATTCTTAGTAGATACTGCATGGTCCTTCAGCCACGCAGAAGTGTATTTGAGTACTGACTTCATCGGTGAGGTAAAATAACCAGGACAAATCTCTTGGACGTGGATGAGCATCCCTGGGCATGTTAGAACATAACATGCAAGAGGGTGATGGAGTGGAAGAAATTGCACTTTATGCTAATTTGGGGCAGGTGTGAGCTTGGGAGCTTTAGAATTTGGATATTAAAGGACCTGTAATTTTATCTTGTTGCAAGTTGATGAGATCTAAGGATATCTAAGTTTCAGCTTAAAATAAGTAAATGTGAAGCTATGAGAGTTCTGTTCGTTGGCAGGTGGGAGAGATCCCATGAGCATTCTGTATTAAAAGGATTATGATTTATCCCTACAAGCTGCATTGTTATATCAACAAGATTTGGTTGAGTATAATTTGTTTTAAGTGCGACTACATAAGTAATGGAGATATCTATTTTTTAAAACCAAGTTGAAAATAATATCATTAGAGGCTTGCCTCTAACGGATTCTTCAACAACATTTTAGAAATGAGATCCCTAGACAGAATCATGACAGGTATTCACCTTCCTATTTACTTAAAACCCTTACAACCTAAATCAAGTTTGGAACATAAATGCACTGAAAAATTTTATGTAAACTTTGACACAGATTATTTTTTCTGATGTGATAATGTCTCAATAAATTATTCATCTGGAATATAGTTACAAATTATTGTACCTGTGCCAAATGTGAACTAGTGACTTAATAAACTATATATTTTTCAAAATACTCATTTTATGATTTTAATTACAAATCCTAGTAAAGAAAGCATAAATCAAAATTTCAAAAGGAGTCAATTCATTCTGTAGGTCGACTTTAAGTTTTGTTGATTTTTTCCTTTGCTGTGCAAAAGCTTTTCATTTTGATGAAGTTCCAATAGTTTATTTTTGATTTTGTTTCTCTTGCCTCAAGAGACATATCTAGTTAAGAAGTTGCTATGGCCAATGTCAAAGAGGCTACTGCTTATGTTCTCCTCCAGGATTTTAATGGTTTCCTGTCTCTCATTATGACATATCTGATAAAGGGTTAGTATCTAAAATTTATAAAGAACTTATAAAGTCAACACCCAAAAAACAAATAATACAATTAAAAAATGGTCAGAAGACATGAATAGACATTTTTCCAAAGAAGACATACAGATGGCCAAAAGACAAATGAAAAGATGCTCAATGTCACTGATCATCATGGAAATACAAATCAAAACTACAGTGAGATATCACCTCACACCTGTCAGAATGGCTAAAATCAACAACACAAGAGACAACAGGTGTTGGCAAGGATGTGGAGAAAGAGGAACCTTCTTGCCCTGTTGGTGGGAATGCAAACTGGGGCTGCACACAATGGAATATTACTCAGCCATCAAAAAGAATGAAAGCTTGCCATCTGCAGTGACATGGATGGAGCTAGAGCATAGTAAGCCAAGCAAAATAAGTCAGTCAGAGAAAGACAAATACCGTATGATTTTGCTCAGATGTGGTGTCTAAGAAACAAAACAAACGATCACATGGGAAAAAAAGAGAGAGGCAAACCAGAGAATGAGTTGATGTTTACCAGAGGGGACGTGGGTGGGGGGGATGGGTTAAATAGGTGATGGGGATGAAGGAGTGCACTTGTTGTGATGAACCCCAGGTGCTGTATGGAAGTGTTGAGTCACTAAATTGCACACCTGAAAATAATATTATACTGTATTTAACTACCTAGAATTTAAACAAAAACTTAAAAAAGAGAAAGAAGTCAATTCAAATAATGAAACAAACATCAGTTTATCGCCATGGGCATATTGATAGTCACAATACTTCAGTTTTGCGTATCTATGCTCCCTAAAGCAGAAAACATATTGTCTGCAGAGTTAAGTGAGATGTGTTGTAGATGGTAGTGTGTCGCTCTTGAAAGAAAAAAAAGTAGAAAATAAATGATCCAAGTCAGGGTAACCATGATGAGCTGAAGTTTGCTAAATTATAACTAAAATCCTAAATGTAAGAGCCATAGTTTATCCTCAGAGCCAGGCCAGCCGTCTGGGGCTGAGAGAAAAAAAAGACACAGGAAGGCTGAGCCATATCAGGCGGCAAGCAATGGTTTTCTGCAAAGGCTTTTTCCTTTTCTTTGGTCCAACAAAATTATCAAGAGCTGTTTTAGTTTTTATATAATTTGCTTTTTAAGAACTGAACATTTTTCTGTGATGACACTAAATTTTTGAATAGCAAAATCAAACAAAATCCAATTAGCTGTTAGATTTTGGCTATGGCTATGACCTTCATGGATGTTCCCCCAGGACGGCAGTGAGACTGTCGTCTCCTTTCCTCCTTAGAGAAAATACTCAGTACCTGATTATAATAAAGCAAACAAGAGCCTTGCTTTTAGCTAATAAGCCTAAAAGAATACAACCGGAAATAAAGACAGCCAAATGACTGATCAATTTACAGATTTAAAAAGTCTGTTTTCCTGAATTACGCTGTAGGAAAACAAAACAAAACAAACAAATGAAAAACCTCTTGTGAGTCACTCCCCCCAAAGAAGGTGTCATAAATCTTTACATATCAAATTCATCTGGAGGGCTTGCATCAAAGTGGTTGACTAGCCTCCACTTCCAGCTATGAATTCAGCAGGGCAGGGCCTATAATTTGCATTTCTAACAGTTTCCAGGGGATGCTTTGAGAATAACTGCCTTAAGGTGTCTTGAATCCTTTATCTGAGGGATGATAATTCTGTCCAGCAACTCTGAGAGTTAAGAAAATCAGTGTTAGAAAAATACTTATATACTGACTCATCATTTGTTAACTGAATGCCTAAGAGCCAGTCACTTAAAAGAGCTCAGTCTTTCATGATCTACACAGGCTTCCATCTTGGAAGGATTCAAAGAGGACAAGTTAATTGAAAAGATTGGTTTGTATTGTGAAAGTCCTCTTAATTTTGGAAAGAGTAAGGGTATAAATAAATAAATTTATGTATACATAAATAAATACCATAAATAATTGGAACTGGAAGGAATTAAAGTATAAAAGAAATCTCTGGGAAAATGAACCTATAAAGACCAAAAATTTTTTTAAAAAGCTTATTATTAAAGCATTTAGCTTAGAAAGGAATTTTTCTTCTATAAAAAAATAGCTTTCTTTATGTGCAGTCTTTTTCCACACCACTGGCTTAACATCCTCTTGCTTTACCAAAAATTTAAGAAAGATGCAGACCTATAGCTTCCAAGGCCAAAGAAAAAAGCAAGTCCAAATAATCCTGAAAACAACAGGAACACTCTTGCCCAGGGGAGTAACTGCTCTGAATTTACTTTCATTTTGTGGTTATAATGGGCCCACTAGATGATGTTGTGAAGATGACTAGGATTACCAAAAGGTCTTGATAGGTCTCTTCAGGGAAGAAAGGGAAGTCAAAAAAGAAAAAGGGAAGTAAAAAAAAAATGAAGGAAGCTTTATCATTTTTATGGTGATAAAATGGCAGAGTATCTCTTCCAAACAATGTGTATTTTGATCCAACTATTTCCTGGAATATAAGATTGAATTAAAAGTCCATATTCACTATATATCACAACCATAAGTGTATGAAACAGAGGTGAGCTAGATGAAAATCTAAGTATAATAACAGAAAGGTCAGAGTTTCTTTGACTATTGATTACCGACAAAATAAAAGCGGTAAGGGGCTTGAATGTTTTCATATTCTTAGCAATTAACCGTTTACCAATATACCTCATAAATGAAACTTTGTACTGTGAAAACTAATCTAGATACTAAAAGTGGTTTTCATATAAAATGTTCTAAAATTGAAATTTTACATTAAGTAACATAGATTAAATGGAAGAGTTTATAATTTTTCTAATTCCAAAATAATTCCAAAATATGTCTAGTCCAGCAATCTTAAATTGATTTCACTTAAAAAAAAAAAAAGTGGCCACCCTTTCCCTCATTATTCTACAACTGTACGTGAAGACAAACTTTAGAAGATACATCCACTGAATACTTTCTGAGAAAAGATGCATAGCCAATGATAGAAAAAGAAAAATGTATTATATGTAACATGTATAAGAACTCTCACATCTATCCTGAGTTTTCTGAGAACAACCTCCATTTCTTTCTTCTTCTGTCCAGATATCAGAGCTATAAATATGCTGATATGTGAATCTGTAACCAAGTCAGTATCAATGTAATTATTTCCCTAAATTTCTAACATATTTGATGGATGCCATCCTTATATTCCTAAATAGTTCTACAAAAGAGCTTATAAGATGTACTATTTAAAATTATTCTTCTCCATGAAAGGATATAATTACGAAAACCCTATAACTTTCCAATTATTAACAATAGGCTGTAGGAGCACTAAGAATGAATTGTGAAATCAAATATATTAGCGTGATATAAATGAAGAGCAGCATTAAAAGAACAGGCTATTCACAGAAGTATAAGGAAGGGGTAAATGGTATATGAGGGTTGTAACATAATCTGTACTTAAGTCTTTTATGTTTTTAATAGATTTTTGCAGCCCTTCAAATTTAATATGTTGAAGGAGTTGAAAATACTGAGATAGTTCAATGAAGTGGCTGAAGTACAGGTAACAATTTTGTGAGTAAAAGAGGAAAGAAAAAATTACTTGCTACATGGAAATACACTGAAGAAAATACTGTTTTAAGTAGTCCTTAAATTGTACTTTGAATATTAAACCAAAACAATACATGAGACTGAAAATAGTTCTTTGGCTAGTCATTTAGCAGTAATTTCAGGTTCTAACCCCAGGAAATGGTTTGCAAATTCACTTGGAATTTGATTTTTCGGAAAAACATAATTTCCTTAATAGACATGACATTTATACGTCACACTGCATACACCTCCTACTTGTATCATTCCAAATATTTGTGCTTTATATTTTATAAATCTCTTTTTCTGCCTACTCTTGTTAGCTAGAGTAAGCGTTTTAAAGATTTTAAAGATTAGGAAACTCAAAGAAATTAAAGTAATTGCCACAGTGTAACCCACATGCAAGTGTACAAAATCAACACAATTCCAGAAGGGAGAAGACAAAGTATTTTAGCCATAGTTGGGGCTGGTGACGGCATCTAGCAATGGGACACAGAAAGTAAGGGTTTCTAATAATGGGACAAATCCTCAGCACGGTGTTGTTCTTTTCCTACCTACAGAGTCCGTCAGACTTTTTAAATCTATAACCTCAGCAATTCAGCAAACATTGCATTGTGTAGCAGGTATTAGTTGAATTTGTCTATACTGGAGGAGAGTGACACAACAGTTACAGACCTATGAAGATCTGTTCAGGGCAAAATGGGAGCAGTAATAGAGCAGTACAAATAGAGTTCATGAACCTGTCTCTTAATAATTTTTTTTTTAAGATTTTATTTATTTATTTGACAGAGACAGAGATAGTGAGAGCAGGAACACAAACAGCGGGAGTGGGAGAGGGAGAGCAGGCTTCCCGCCGCGGAGGGAACCCGATGTGGGACTCGATCCCAGGACCCTGGGATCATGACCTGAGCCGAAGGCAGACGCTTAACGACTGAGCCACCCAGGCGCCCTCTTAATAATTTTTTGCTAGACTTCAAGGAATTGGAAATTTAAATGCTAGAAATTCTTTACTGTTGCCCTTTGTGCTCGAAATCAGAAGTAATCACTCCGGTATTCAGCAGCATGTGAACAGAAGCACAGAAGGCAGAAACGTAACAAAGTAGGAGGCAGAAATTGGTCGGATATCATTTGTGGTTCAAGGTTGCAGGGACAGATTAAGTTGTGGGAATTGGTAAGTGACGCCAGAACCACATTTGTGATTTTAGTATGGCATTTGCACTTTGTTTGTGCTCTTGGTCATAAGCTATATATGATTCACTGCCTTGTGCCCTTTGATTCCTTGGAGATGCCACACAACCTAGAAGAAAAGGTACGAATTTTGAAGACAGACCTATGACCAATCCAAAGTGTCTACATAATAGCAATATGATGTACTGGGAAGGTTACTTAATTTCACTAAGCATCAGTGGTCCTTTGTAAAACTTAAATTTTACCATTCTACCTTATGTGACCATGAGAAAGGTTTAGATGACAATTTATATATATTATAGTGAATATTGTTACATATGAGTCATCAGGGTAATTGTTATTATCATAATTATTTCAGGTTTATTCATTATCTAGTAACACCTGCACATGATTAATAAGAGAGAGAGACACAGAGAGAGAGACAGAAAAAAAGTTGTTTTAGTGCTGGTTTGACTGATCTAGTACAAAGTGGTAAAAAACAAGACAACAGGCCCCAAATGAAGTCACTTATAATAAGTGACTTCACCAAACCAAAAATTGACCTAATTACAGCTTTAGCTCTCCCAGAAATGGAATCTTAAACCAGTCACTCAGGAATTGCCTGATCAGCACAAGTTGGGTTATCTGCCTAACAGACCCCTGCCATCCCCTAAAGGAAAGTAACCTACATTTTTTTTTTTTTTTTGCCTAGTATAACTTTCTTGTTCCTGCTCCCTTCTGCCTATAAAAGCCTTTCATTTTGTACAGCTCCTGGGCACTCTTTTCTATCTGCTAGATGGGATGTTGCTCAATTTGAATTGACTTTTGCTCAAATAAACCCTTAAAAATTTTAATATACCCCAACTTATCTTTGAACAAAAACATACCATGAAGGATTTACCTACGTAGAGATTATACCTTTTTGCAATTGTGTAAAAGGCACATCTAACATTAAAGCAGATGGTACACCCAGAAATCCCCAAAGGACTAGATCTTAGTGAAATATTTTTCTCCTGATAATTCTTATTTTCCTGATTTTATTAATTGCTCCTAATATTTGTGGGGAAAGTCTAGATTAATTTATATTTACTTCACTGCTCTATCATTTATTCCCAGATCACACCAAAAAATGTGGAAAAAGTGGTATTTTGGTGAGGTCGTTTGGATACAGAGTCTATCTTACTTTTGTAGAACACTACCATTATTTTGTACACCTTTCTCCCACTTGTATGTAACCTGATTTTAATGTAATTTTTAGTTGTATAATTTATGCATCATGTATTTCATAAAATTTTTGTAACTTCTTGATATCTGAACTTTTAAATATTCCTATAAACCAATTGTGATATAAATAATTTCTGCTTGGACATTTATTTATACACACATAGCTGAATAAAATAGTAAAATGAAATATTAATATAAAATAAGATAAAATGTTGTCAAGAACTAAAGAATTAAATCCTCAAATATGTTTTAAAAGAAAAGACAACCGAAGAATTTTTTTGGTCTAGCAACTCCATTTTATCATTGTTTCCTGCTTTATAAATTTCAAATTTATACTTATATTCTATATATAGCTTATTATGACTGAAAGCAAACTAAAAAAAAATGAGTTCAGAGTTCATTATGTTCTGATTTACAAGGAGTAAAAGCCGAGTGGAGGCTTAATCATGAACAAATTTAAATCTGAGGGTTCAGTGTTAAAAAAACAAGCAACTTGGGGGAAATGATACAATTACCTAGGTGATACTGAAAAGCCAAAAATTTTTTGAATTTTATAATTTGCAAAAAAATAATTCTGCGATTCTTTGCATATTAACAATGATGTTACAAATTGAAAATAAAGTGGGGTTGTACAATAAGAGATAGTCTGTTTCTCATAATGAAGGGGGTGACCATGGTACAGGAGAAGAGCCATCACCAGATAAATGGCAAATGTTCTCTGAGGTCTCATTTATTTTCACAATCTTATCAAGAACAGTGAAAGTGAGTTTAAACTAGAAAATTGCCTTTGGTAGAATAATTTTAAAAAGAAACCAAGTTCATTACATATATTTTTAGTTCAGAAAAGTCTTAATTATATTATGCCTTGGGAATAGGTGTTAGTATCAGATATCTAAAAGCAAGTGTTCTATCTGGTTTATTGAAATTCATTCACTTTCAGTCCTAATGCATCAATAATAGCAGGGACATAAAAAACATTACAAAGGACACTAATTTCTCCTTGATAAAATTCTATTAGGCTTGTTAAAATTGATACGTTTTTAGCCTCTCTCTTAAAACCAGTGAGTTTCATTCCCACAGTAGTCAGTGTTAGCACTCATCCATGCATGTGAACAGTACAAAAAAAGCCAGTCCATTTGCTTGTTCTAGACTGATCTAAAGCTACGGGGCTAAAATTATTTCAATTTTACTAAGTCTGCAGATGACAGCATCATGCTAGAAATCTCTCAAAATGTCCACACACTCCCCAATGCCTTTGATTAAATGTCTTGCATTAAAATAATAATAATGAAATAATAATAGCAAAGGAACAAGAAAAAGAGAATGAGAAGGGAGAAACAAAGGTTTTAGAAGAAGATGGAATGACAACTCTGTCAAAATATAATTTTGCCTCATAAATTTTCAAACAAAAACTAGTCTGAAAGTGTACCTTTAAATGTAAATATAAGCATTTAAGCCTTTAATCAAACACTAACCTTTCAAAACAATGACAAAAATATTAAAGTAAGATGTCTCACGGTTCCAATTTTACTGTTACTATGAAGTGAAATTATTTAAAAACTAGCAGATTCACTTCCAAGGGGCATCTACTTGCACACACACACTAATTTTTCATTCCATGACCCTCTTCACCCATACAAATAAATTCTAGATGGAATGATTTCAATACATGCAGTAAAACATTTCTTTTACAAATTCCTTAAATAGAAGTGTACCTTTAAAAGGAAAAAAAGGGGGGGGGGGAGAAAAAAATTGATTCCATTGTGTTCCAGAAAATGACAGGTCTAGGCAGACAGAAGTTTAACTGTGGAGTTTAGATAACATGTTTTGGTGTATGGAGTTCCCAGATGAGTCAAGGTTTCCAAGAACCACTGACAAGATGTCTACACATAAAACACAGAGATGACCAGGAAAATGACAACTATTCCATTAAAGAGACAGCTGGGCAATCAAAAAGTATCCTGTAAGGAAAACTGTTCACAAGGCACCTGAAGGGTCAACTTCAGAATATTTTGTGATATTGTTGCCAAGAAAGATTTATTTTGAAATAAATAGTCTAAAGAATATTACACAAAAGTGATTTTATAGGAATCACTACTTCCAAAGACCACTTCTTTATTTAGTGCCAATCTGGCTGGAATGGTAAAATGAAAGCTGTTAGTGTATTTCAGAATTAAGTAACTTGAAATGGAAATCCTTTGTTCAGCCCCAATCTTTTTTTCTTCTCTTTTTAAATTATTGTTTATAATTGTTATTTAGCACTATAGACTATGCTAAGAAAATCTAAATCGAGGAAAGTCATAAATCTACATCATCCATTTGCCACATCCATTGCCATAAAGATTAGCAAATATACTGGAGGTGGTGTCTGTGATGCCAAGACCCTGCTTCTTCCTATTGCTGTGGAGGGAGGAGGCTGGGAGGGAAAAAGCAGGAATGAGATCCCTTTGATATTATCTGTTTTCACTTTCCTCTTGATTCGGGAATAACACTTCATGAAATGAGGAAAAAAAATGAATGAGGAAAGAGACCAACACAGGGATAAAGAAGATATTTGCCAATGTAAAAAAAAAAAAAGATATTTAAAAAGAAAGAAATCAAGTATTTCTGAAACTCTACAACAATAACATAAAATGAAAGCTCCAGAAAATAGATGCTCTGTCAAAATTTAGATTACTAAAATCATGCAAGAAGTGGAAAACTTGAAAAGACCAACTACTGTAGAATAGATTGGAAAGATGATTAAATAGCTACCATTCATGAAAGTACCAGGACTAGATTATTTCATAGATGAGTTCTAGAAAACATTAATATCTCCAATCCTATTTCAACTGTTCCAGATCACAGAAGGAAATCCCAATTTATTCTTTGAAGCTTGCATAATTTTCAAAATATTATAGGTGAAAAGCTATGAATGAATCTAATTTTTGAATAAAATTGCAAGAAGTATAAATAAAAATACTAGATGTAGAATACAGCCATTGAAGCAAAGGATAATATATTACAAACAAATAAGTTATAGTCTAGCAAAAGATGGTTGGGTTAATATAAGAACATTTATCAACCTATCTGAATGCATCCAAAATTAAAAAAAAAGAAATATTATCATACTAATGTAGGTTCAAAAATATTTAATAAAATATATTGCCATTCCTGATAATTGAAGGAAACTATTCAAATGTAATAAAGACTACTTAATAAATAGCAATTTTACAATAAATAATAAAATACTAAAATCTTTAATTTTAAATTCAGGAATGTGATTGAGATTCTTGCTATTGTCACTTATATTTAACGCTTTCTTGGAGAATCTTGTGAATACATTAGAATATAAAATAAATACTATTAATACTAGACATAAAAGTTTCCCTTTAAAGATATTACCTGAAAAAACCCAAGAGATGCTAGAAAAACTTCATTATATTAATAACAGAATTCAAACATGAAAAAGATGCCAAAGACACATATTTTATCCATTTTAATAATAAAAACTCAGGGAAAAATATTCTATTCACAATTGTTATGAAACCTTGAAAACACATATGAATAAATTTAACAATGGCACAAAATCTATATGAAAATGTCTACAAAGTCTTATTGAAGATCAAAATAAAATAAGACAGATTAGAATACAATGACATATTAAACTCTTGGATGTGAAGCCTAAACTTCATAAATTATCCCTCTGTCAAATTAATTAAAAAAAACACAATTCTAATTATAATCTTAATAGGTTTTGTTTTGTTTTGAATTGAATATAATGATTTTTCAATTAACATTAAGGAATAAAAGCTGGAGAATAGCCAAGGGAGGTATGAACAAGTAAAATATTGAGCACACTTGTTTTACCATCTGTCACACTACTATAAACCCATTATAATCATGAATTAGGTAGTGACATAGGATGCAAATAAATCAGTGGAAGAGAATAGAGAAAAAAATTGAGAAAAAAATCCAGTACATTTCATAATTTAATATAAACAAATAAGATATTTCTATTATTTGGGAAAGTAAATGGTAGGACAAATGGTTTCCCATATGGAAGAAAATAGTGTTGCTGTCCTAGTTAATATTAAATACTAAAATACATTCCAGATTAATTAAAAGCTTACTATAAACATTAATAAATATCTTAGAAAATAATGTAGGATATTATATGTATAACTTGGGGTGGGTATATCTTCATTACCAAGACAGGAAACTTGGAAAATATAAATACTTTCTGAGATAAAAATTAAAATAATAGTTATTTTGGTCAAAGTGACCAAAACAAGAATATATAAGAGAGACGTGGAGAAATTTTCAACACATATTGAAGCCTGACAGGTTCATTTCTATAATATCAAAAGAGGTAAATATCTATAAATACAAACTAACTAGAAAATAAACATCTCAAGAAATGAACAAATATTTGGCTCTTTTACAGTAATTATAAATTGACTTAACATATTCAAAGAGCAATCTGGAACTATAAAATTAAATAGACATCATTAGATTTCCACATCTTTGTACAACTTTTTTTGTCATCGTTTCAGATCTCATTGATAAAAAGAAAATGATCCCAAAGTAAAACATGTTTAATGTACTTTAATGGTTAAAGTTATACTTTTGAGTCAAAAAGGCAAGCTGAGCATACAACATGTACAGTTCTGCAACTCCTAGTAGTGGAACATTAGCGGCAGAGGTATTTCAGCCAACTGCTGGAAGAGGAAGGCCAGACCTATATGCACAGATTAATAAGCACAGTGGAACAATTGTCTGTCCACCATGCATGTGGCAGGGTGAACAGACACAAGGGAAGCTGAACTGTTGGGCAGAATTCTGTATATTCTGGAAACTTGAGGAAGGAACATGTGAACAAAAGTTGAGTGTTAAAAGTGGGCCAGAGAACAGGGATAATCCCTCTACGACTTTGACTTTTAGCATCAGCCAAGCATTTATTTTTCCAGAGAAAGAGATTTTTAAATAATTAAGTAAACAAATAGCTATAACATATAATAACTGTTAAGTGAAATGATCTGAGCCTAAGAAAGGCAAATGTTCAAATGCATAGAGAATCATCAAAATGATACATGCAAAATGCAGAGTTGAAGGCATTCGTGTCTTTTCAAATCAAAAAGCCCATAAAATTTTAAATTATGTCCACACTTAGACACCTCATTTTGAAATGTTAACACAAGAAGGATAAAATTAATATTTCAAGAACTTCTTTTAAAATTATCTACAAAAGAATGAAGAACAGATTGATATCAGACTTCCCATCAGTAACAGTACTCCCTAGAATGCAGCTGAACAATGATCTCAGTGTCCTAAAGAAAAATGATTCTCAACCCCGAATTCTACATCTAACAAAACTATTACTCAACTGTAAAGGTAGAATAAATTCAGAGTTTACCTTGCCAACATGCCTTTTCAGGAAGTTGTGTGAAGAGTATCAGAAAGAAAATACATTGCATCTAAGAAAGAATAAATCTAACTCAGGGAACAGAGCACAGAAGATAGATGTCTAAGAGGCTCAGAGAACAACCAATTTAGGTAAAAGCAAAAAGAAAGAGTACTATGAGAGAAATCTCCAGGGAAGAAGAGCATACCATTAAAATAAAAAGCTACAGATAATATCGTGATCAAATATGAAGAAAATGGTCTAAATTCAAACAGGAAAGCAATGTGTTCCCAGAATAACAGTAAAATGAATACCAAGCAATAGATAGAGGGAATAAGAATTGAAAATGTATTTAGGATACAGCTTAAAAACAAAAAACAAAAAACAAAAAACCATTTCTCTTTTACAAGAAGAAAAAAGAAAGACAACCAGAAACTCTGGCGGGGGGTGAGGGGTCATAAAAAGAAAGTATGATCCAAAAGTAAATTAGGTGAAAATGATTTCGCTTTTACAAACCCTCTAAACTATATTCTCTATGTATATGGATGATATAGATCAATCTATCTGTCTATCCCAGAAGAACTATAAAGAGATTAGGACCAGCTGGAGAGAGGTATGAGAAAGACTTTCACTTTACTGTAAAGCCAATTTTAGTATTTGGTTCTGTAAAATATCTACATGAACTAACTTGATTTTTTTTCAAGAAAGTAATACATACACATATATATCACAACATGTTTCTTCTTCAAAATATTTTCCCAAAAATTATTAGATGATTTACAAACATGAATTTAGATTGTCAAAATGTAATTGCTTATATTTACTACATTCTGTAAATCTTTAGTCACAGCCTAACACCAGAATGAGAGCACAAAGTATCTTCTTGTAGAACAAATGGTCCACACTTCCCCAAGGGAACACATCCTTTTGAGAGTAAATTGCATTTACCATGTTTCATGATTACATTTATTTTAGGACTACAGGCTAAATCCATAAAACTTGTGATGATGTTTTTTTTTTTTTTTCCTTCCCAGGCTTATGGGAAAAGACTTATTTTCACAACTACTCTAAGTCATTAGAAGCATTGTTAATTTACTACTATCTCAAGTCTCTTCATCTCTAATCTACATTGATTTTCTGTCCTGAACACAGAAAGTGTGCATTTTTAATGCTTTAGCTGCAGTAAGTTTTCTTCTGGATATTTTTTCTCCAAGAAAAATTGAATGAAAGAGGCAAAGCAACTGCTTGAACACAGATTAATAACTTCCTAGGAATGACTGCAAGGAGTGTACAAATTTTTAGGGAGGTAACATTATTAAAGAACATAAAGAAGTAAAAACATAAAGAAGCATATGACCTGGAAATAGGACATACAAAGTGCTTCTCATTTATTACTGTTGGTTATAGTCTCTGTCGGGACCTGAGCTCCATGAACCATTAAAATTCAACTCATGGCCCATCATCAGTAAAAAGTAAATTCGAGAAATTTAGAGAAGTTTTTTTTCCCCCTCATACAAATTGAGTATGTGACTATCTGCTCTCACAGATCTTCTAAGGTGTATATACATTTCCCAAATTGCCATATCAGAATGTTTTTAAAAATGGACATTAGATCTTTTGTGTATTTATTTTATTTTGAGAGAGTGTGTGCAAAAGCACAAGCACAGTAGGCGGGGGAGGGGCAGAGGGAGATAGAGAATCCTAAGCAGCCTCCATAGTGGGTATGGATCTATCTCAGGCATGATCAGGAGATCATGACCTGAGCCTAAATCAAGAGTCTGATGCTTATCCAACTGAGCCACCCAGGCGCCCCATGTCTTTTGGTGTTTCAGTCACTATGTGGCTCTCAGGTATTTCCCTGGATGACATGGGGTTACTTGTCTTTACCATGTTAGCTCAAGGAGAAGAAAATCAAGGAAGTCAAAGCAGGTGAGCCTTGTCTGAAACTGCTTCATTGTTGTCTTCTTCTTTTTTTTTTTTTTTAAAGATTTTTATTTATTTATTTATTTGAGAGAGAGAGAGAGAGAGAAACAGCATGAGAGGGGATAGGGTCAGAGGGAGAAGCAGGCTCCCCGCCGAGCCGGGAGCCCGATGCGGGACTCGATCCCAGGACTCCGGGACCATGACCTGAGCCGAAGGCAGTCGCCTAACCAACTGAGCCACCCAGGCGCCCTCATTGTTGTCTTCTTAATGCTGTGCCCTCACCTTCAATGGGAAGAAGGATGTGTGTCAACCCAGAAATCAATACTCATTGAGGAGCACATGTAATATATTTTTAAAAAATTGTAGTAAGGAAACAGAGTGGTCCAAATTGAGCTGTAGTTCTTGAAAAATGGTCAGAAATTAACATTTAAAACTTTAATATATTAACTAAAAAGAGTGTTCAATTATTTTCTTATTTTGAAAGAATGAGTAGGGATATAATATAGTCTAATAGTTATCATTCTTTTTTAAAAATTTTTTTAAATTTATTTTTGTGAGAGAGAGAGAGAGCAAGCGAGCATGCACGTGCACAAACATGAAGCGGGGAGGGGCATAGGGAGAAGCAGACTCCCCGCTGAGCTGGGAGCCTGACACAGGACTCAGGACTGGATCCCAGGGTCCTGGGATCATGACCTGAGCTGAAGATAGGCTCTTAATCTACTGAGCCACCCAGGCGCCCTAGTTTATCATTCTTAAAACACCAGGAATAAAGATGAATGAACATTAGCTTTTTCTAGCCATCACAGCCCTATTTTGTCAAATTAGCTTTAACCACATTATTTTAATCTCTTGCTTTTTCAGTGACAAAACAGGAAACTATTCCAATCATTTCTATTCATTTAATTTTAGGATTAGCTATTGCAGTCTAAACTGATGTCATGGCAAACCTCTGCACTAGACATGATAATACACATTAATACATATTTTACCAAATGATATGGGTAATACATAATATGGGTATTTTTTTCAATTACATAGACACAAATTCATCAATTCTTTGAAGCTCTTTACCAATAACAAATGTGAGAGGAGATACTTTGTCCTTAATTAATATATATTAGATATAAATTATACTATATATACAGATGTGTATATATGTGAATTATCATCAAAATGCTGATTTGTATAAGAAAAGAAAAAACACCATTCTAAATCACTATTTCTGGAAATTAAGGATGCCCTGTGATGATGTTCCTTTGTAAGAATAAAATATCCATCACTAAGAGTTTTCTGTTTTTAATTCTTGAGACATGAGGTCATTTCCTCATTAAATACAGAGCTAAAAACATAATCCTTGCTAGAGGATGGCAGACCACAATTTAAAATCTAAATGCTCTCCAAATTGCAAACGCCATGATGGATATTAAATTTTCCAATAACTTAACAAAACTTGTTTTCATTTGTTAGATAGATTGTGGTCCTCTGTACTATGCTCCTAAGAGGCAATTCAGTACAGGGGTTAAGGGCGTGGGTTTGGCAAGTTAGAAGGACCTGGGTCTACATCCTAACCCTGCTATTTCCTAGGCAAATGAGTTTGGACAGAAATTGTGTGAATTAATATGAGGTTCATAGGAATTGTAGAGGAAGATGTCTAGGAGCATTTGTAGAGGGTAATGGAAGTGGTAAAAAAAAAACCAACAAAACCTGATTCTTATAAATATTACTGTGTTCTTGGTATGCTGTCCTCTTCTTTGTTTTTATGAACTCGGAGTAGTGGATTTTTAGCTACTTTAAATTTATTTCTAGTTTCAGGACTGGGTTTCCTTGATTAAACCAGTGGGTCCAAGCTAAGTAAGGTATTATATTTTCTGTCAAAATAACTTAAATAGAAAGAAACAGTGGAGGGGGGGAGTAAGGGAGGAAAGGAGAAAGAATGCAAGGAAGATAGGAAAAAAGGTAGGAAGGAAGGTAGAAAAGAAGGAAGAAGAAAGAAATCTTTTTGGTCATTACAGCAACACATCTGATAATGTCACCAAGAAAATTGCTGTGCCTTTAGCAGTTAGGAACTTACACACGCCTCAAATTACTTTAGACAACTTAGAGCAGTGCAACTTATTAATATTTTTTGGTCATTAGTAAACTGAATATCCTCAATCACATCCAGCTTGCCAGTATCTTTAGTCCAAACGAAGATATTCTGGACAATTCCACTTATGACATGAGGAAATGCTTTCATGGGAGCAATTTGTATGTATTCATTTATAAATTATTCAGCCAGAGTTAACCAGGCCTTTTTGGGGAGATTTGATGTTGTCAAGAATTATATAATACACAGGCTTTCTATGGATTCTGGCTTCAGATTTCCTTTGCTTAGACTTGAAATTACCTATTTCATTTTCCTTCAACATATTATATTCCTTGAAATGCCAGACACCCTCAAAGGGTACTATTGAGTTCTTTTTCCAGTTACCTTGTTTTAAATTTTTAAATATTTCTTCTTCACTCTTAGGAGAGAAAAGATTAGTAAAGGAAACAAAACTCAATGAAGACTTATCGTTACTTTTCAAAAATGATATTTAAGTGTTACAATTTTTAAAAAAACATTATTTATTTTAGAGACAGAGAGGGAGAGAGAGTGTTGGGGGGGAGGGGTAGAGGGAGAGGGAGAATCTCAAGCAGACTCCCCACTGAGCATGGAGACTGACACGGGGTTTGAGCCCCGTGAGATCATGACCTGAGCCGAAATCAAGAGTCGGACACTTAACCAACTGAGCCACCCAGGCACTCCTAAATTTTATAATTTGTAAAGCGACACGACAGAAGATACCACAAAGGGACAGGGAGTTTATTTTAACAAGAGACAAATAATAAACATCAAAATAAAAATTGATGATACTTAAAGGATAAATATCTTTACTCTATGATGGATATATAAAAACTGTTAGGATAAACACTAAGACTCCATAGAAAAACTGAGCAAAGGTAAATCCAAACCAAAAGACAGTCCCGCCCAAAAGGATATACAAATGGAAAACAGTTAATGAACATATGAAAAAGTCCAACTCTGTCAAGATAAGAAATGCAATTCAAAACAAAAATGACATTTTTTCTCCTATCAGATTGACAAATGAGAGAACAGATAATATTCAGGGTCAGCAAGAGTGCAGTAAAATAGACTCTGCTGTACATCTGTGGGAGGATAATTCAGTAAAATAATTTTGGATAGGTAATTGCCAATTATATACTAAGAACCTTAAAATTGTTCATATTATTTAATTATACTGAGGTATTTCTTCTAAGGGCTGAAATCACAAATAAATATGAGAGTATTTTTATGGAGATGATTATATGGAATTATGTATCATGAAAACAAGGAAATCACATAATATACAATATATAACATCCCATAATATATGTTATATATTATTATATAGTATGATAAACAACAATAGTGTAAAAGGTTAAATGAATATCTATATGAATTTAAAACTGTTTGATATAATGTGAAAGAGATGAAGACCTATTTGAGATGTAACAGAATCTGATATGTTTCATTTGCACATACATGAAGGAAATATGCAGAAATATTAATAGTAACTTTCACTTGTGAAATTATGAGTTTATTTCTATTTCTAAACTGAATTGTTTTATAATGCAAAAATATAAAACGGCAAATAAAGAAATAATAAAGGCCTACATAGCTAGGGGAGAGAAAAATAAATTTCACTGTTCATATCTGAGTCTCCAGTGCACAGGGAGCCTTTGGAAATTACTTAAGAGCAACAATACATTATTGTTAGTTACAGCTTGCCCCCAGTTATGCATTTTTCTGCTAAACACAGATTCTTCAATGACCACAATTTCTGGCATCTATGATTCCATTCAAATTTCTTTTCATTGTAATTCCTTTTGTCATCTTTAGGCAAATTAAAAATCTTAATCCATTTTTATGGCAAATTCTCTATTTTCCTGAATCGACTTTTGACCTTTAACATAGCATCATGGACATTAGATTCCATTAATTTGATTATTCAGAAGTTTGTTATACAGAAAATACAAAGAAATAAATAACTAGACCAGAAATCGGTACCCAAACTGAAATGATACTGTAACATAAACCTAAAACACAGCATTCGCTTTGAGAAAAGGTAACAGGTGGAGGCCGTAAGGGCAATGAGGAGACTCTCACTGAAGAAAGGAAGGACAGTAAGGAAGTCATTTTTGAGGACTGGGGAAAAAAAGGATTCACAATAAATTACTATCAGAACAATGAGCTTGACCATTGGCTGCAATACTAGGAAGAGAGAAAATATACCTATCAACTTGTGGATCTGGCCAAGGGGACTTCCAAGCAAACACCTGACAGTGTTGTCACCTTTTAGCCACACATAATATGATAATTGTAAGAGAGAGATGAACAAAAGAGAGAACAATTCAGGCTTTAAGCAGAATTTAGAGAATTTATTTCCAACTCCGGACTTGCGGAGTTGGAAAATAAAGGTTTCACATTTACAGCATCTTCAGCTGGCAAGAGGTTTTCCAAGCGAGACGCTGTCTCAAGGAAAAGATCAAATTCAGAATGCTGTTTGCAAGTCGAGATCAAATCAAAGATGTAGCTCTAAGACCCATTGTTAAGACCTCAGAAAGATTTCAGAGACTCTCTTGGTTATATAAAATACCCAACAATCTTAAAGGCGTCCCATGGCATTTTAATTCTCAGCTAATGCTAGAGTGAAACAGCCTGTCTTGAAAAGATCTGTGGGTATGTATTTTATCTAAAGGGATGGGATTATAATTTGATACATAGAAATCCTACAAAATCGTTTAAAGAGTTATAGCAGCCTGGAATAAAAGGGAAAAAATGGTTCAACCAATAGCTTAGAACCCCTTGGTCTATTTTAAATTGCTTGCCAGCCTATCACTAGTCTATACAATTTAGTATCATTTCACATAATAATAACAATCAGGAGAAAAATATTATAGCTAACTTTTATTGACCACTTTTTAAATACCAAGCATTGTGCTAAGGACATTTTACAGGATATTCATTTATCCCTCCAAACAAACCTGAGTTTTTAAACTATTCAAACATTTTTATCCACATCTAGATTTTTATTCCAAGAACTTTATCAGAAATGGAGATGACATATTTATAAGATTATACTCACAGCAACATTATTTACACAAATAAAATCATGGAAGAACCTCAAAGTCTAATGAAAGAGAACAGTTAAATTAAGAATCTTTCATATAGGGGTGCCTGGGTGGCTCAGTCATTAAGCGTCTGCCTTTGGCTCAGGTCATGATCCCAGGTCCTGGGATGGAGCTCCTCATCGAGCCCCGCATCGAGCCCTGCATCAGGTTCCCTGCTCCGCGGGAAGCCTGCTTCTCCCTTTCCCCACACCTTGTGTTCCCTCTCTCACTGTGTCTCTCTGTGTCAAATAAATAAATAAAATCTTTAAAAAAAAAAGAATCTTTTATATAATGGCTTATAATTAATTAATTGAAGCTTACGAGTTAATATAATCTCGTATTTTAAAAGTAGGAAAACTAAAAATTGGTGAGGTCATGCTTGTTTAAAAATAAAAAAAAATGGCAGATACAAGATTTCAATCCTGGTATTATGACTTCAGAAGACCCACTCCCAATCACTGTACTATTTTCCCTATATTGGATCATATTATAATTTATGTAAGAAAGTGAATGGTACTATCATATCTTGTGTATTGAAAAACTTCACCCTGCAACAAAACACATTGTACTTTTTATATGTTTTACATGGCTATATACCCTTAGAGGGGCCATGCACTCATTTCTGGGCATGCACCCAGAGAAGAAAGCTATGGGTTTCTCACTCATCCTTAGCCAGACAGTGGATCCCTTGGTCCAGCTGTCACAACATTGTCTGTTTCAGTCCCAGTGAGCTTTATCTAGGTTCCAGATGACTGAGACAACAGGTCAGAGGAGGGCATCTTTTATGTGAAGGAGGCCTTTGTGAAACCTGAGAAGTCTTGCTAGTTTGTGTTGAATAAGGCAGAGCTTTAGCTGCACTAGCTTATGTATATTCCTTTACCACAAAATTGCTTTATAATTTTAAAAAAATGCTTATAGACTTTTCCTTTGTCAAAAATAGAAGAGAAAAAATGATGAAACTAAAAAAAAAATCTACATTAATGAAGTGCTATAGCTGAGATCTGAGGCACATACCAAAGTAAAAAATTCTAAGTTATGGTTCCCATAGCAACTGCAACACAGTTGGATTTCACTTTTATGTTAAGTAAGTTTAACTTGAGTGGAGATGCAAAATACTTCCTCTGAACCAAAAAGAGAATTACGGAAAATACAGAGACTATGGTCCAGACTTTTCTGGCTTTCAAATGTATCAAACATTAACTCCAATATATATAAATATTTTGATATCAAAGCTATATATTCATTTGTATTGATTTCAAACTATATTCAATTTATAAAATATGATTATTTAAAATGGGGAAAATTCCCATCAAAATCTGTTAAATCAAAGGATACAATCTTATAGTTTGGAAATATAGGGGCATAGTTCTGTTTTTAATTACAATAGAATAGTCGCTGGAAGTATAATTTATGAAAACACAACCTGATTACATTCACTGTCAAGTGTTTTAAACTTGACATTTTCAGTTACTGTAGATGTAATCTGAAACTAGGAAAACAACCTAATAGTACTTTATGGAGAGATATACATATAAATGTTCAAGACATTTGTAGTTTGCATCTTTATTTCAACTTTTCTTTAAAGAAGCAGGAAGAGTACTTACTCCTGTTATGTAACGAGGTCTATATTGGATAGTTCCAAATAAACCAAGAATGACGATAATAATATGTACAAAATTTGCCAGGATAGGTGCCCACTGATATCCAAGGAAGTCAAATATTTGCCTCTCCAGCACACAAACCTAGAATAGCAAAACAGGATATATAGATAAGCACAGTGGTGAGAGAGAGAGAGAAAAAAGGATCACATTGCATTATAATTAGCAATTATAACTGTGTTGCTCAATCTGGCATTTGTCTTTAACAGTGAGACTGACATTTTCAGGTATATTTCAAAAAAACACTATGGAAGCTGTAGATCCACAGACAGCTATAATCCTTTTAGGGATGATTTTGTGGCGGCATCAAGCCATAGTCACAGGATATCATCTGTGCAGTCTCAGGATAAATTATATTGTCATATGCACTGTCTAACACTTGGATTCATCAACCAGCAAGTTTGCAAAGTCCACACAAAGGGTTTGTTGTTAGGATCTGCTCAAATGTCATTATACAAGTTGGGAATAAAACAAAGGTGATTGATGTAGAGGAAAAATAAGTCGTCAGCAAGTCAACCGATCCGGATTCTGGACTTCAATCTGCCTCTCAACAGCTGTAGTCCCCTAGCTAAGTCTTCCCCTTCTCTGGGGTTCTGATTCCTCATTTGTAAAATACATGATTTTGACTAGTGTCTAGGGTCCTTCTACCCCAAATAGTACTGGATTATAAATTAAACATGACTTTTTTTTTGTCATACCCTGTTACCTACATAACTGGCAAAAGGGTGCAACAAGGACATTAAAACAATGGGAAACAAAAATAAAAATAAAGCATCACTGTTATAAAAGCAAGGAACTTAGGTCATTTCAAATAATCCTACATTGATCTGTGCTTACAACTTTACAGTTAAGATACAGGTACAAATCTGAGGAGTGAGAGAAGAAAAATAAAATCAACCAACCAACCAACCAGAAAACACAAGCTGTTCATCAGATCTAACAAAGCAAAAGGGGAATGGTGAGTTAAACCCAGCTTTATCCTTCCTGCCTTCCCTAAGGTGGAATGATAATCAACTGTTTGGAGTTAAACATTGTGAAAGGACCTGATGATCTTCCACACAGAGATTCAGTAATTTTGGGGGGGGGGCAGGCTTTAAAGGAAAAGGATTTAAAAACCCCTCAGTTACTAACATCACTATGCTTTACTGATATTTCTTGTCAAAAGGACATACTAACTCTCAAAATAGACAGTATGCTTTTAGTAGCTCACTTTGAAGATTTCTTGAATGATCATTATTCCCACTGCACTTCTTTAGCTGCACAGCACATTTTTCCATCAGGCATTAAAAAGGAAAATAAATTCATGACAACTGTTTGCATTAACACTTCTGTTTCCTAAGGCACACTGGGTACCATGTAAGGGCTGTAATGGTAATCCAGCCTCGTCAAATCTTCATTTTCACTTAGTCTTGGCCTTGATTAAAAAAAGAGAGAATGTAGGTCTGTCCTACCTTGCATATTCTAAATCCACAATACCCACCGGAGTTGCAAAAGTGGAATGTAAATAACACTGCACATGACTCCAGATTCATAAACCTTGAACTGCCTTCTGATGAAACATTTCTTCAACTGCTATCAGGCAGTCAACACTTCACATAAAGGAGATCCATTTGCGGGTGTTAGGCAGTATTACATATACCTTGTTTTTGAATCCATTAATGGTACCAAAAAATAAGTGTTTGTTCTCAGAGCCCCATTGCTAATGACCTGTATAAAAGCTCACTCCAACATAGAACTCTCTGCCTTGATCCTATGAATAAACAGTAAGTAGGAATGTAAACAGCAGCAAGAGGAATCTAAACTCTATAAATTTTGAGAGTCATAACTGTGGGGACACAGCAGGGAAAAAGTATAGAGGATGAAATGCATTAGTCAAACAGTGGGAAATCTCTCAATAAATGCACCAATTATGGAAGAAAATAGCAGCACCATCGTTAATTATAAAAAATATATAGATGATAATATACTTGCTAAGCCTGCATAGCTAAATGAAGTTACATCAACATGTATTAGTCTTTTTTTACGACAGAACTAATACTTTCATCAAACATTATTTACAAGGTTATGCAGATTGAATAAGTTAATGTGCAACTCTTCACATAATATTTCTGCTTTTACCCGTTTTTGATTGGCCCTCTTAGCCATCATAAGTAGTTTTATCACAGGTTCTATAATTTAGAGCTGGGGACTGGAGAAGGAAAGATTTTGCTAAAAAATTCAGAGAGTATAACGGGAATAACAATATATAGAAGTACTTGCAGTCTTTTCTATGAATTCCTTTCCACCTGAAAGCATATTAACTATGGAATTACTGGAAGGGTGATGGGGTTGGAGGCAGGAGAACAAATATTAGTTAAAACACTTAGCATATGATGGGCATTCATGCTAAACTCCAGTGATGTATTATCTCATTGATTCTGTGCAAAACCCAGAGAGGTCAATACTGTCTTATTTTTCAGATTAAGAAATCTAAGATGGAGTGTATCTAAGTGATTCTCCTGATGTCTTAGAAGTGCTAAGTGCTAAACAAACAAACAAACAAAACCCCAAAAACGTAGGACTCTCTGCATGGTCCCTGAGCCATGTCCTTATGTTGCAGACTTGTCCAAAAACAAAGTCCAAACCAAACCTAGTCCAAAAACAAAAAGCTTTCACAGTTTATGTTGTAGGTCTATGCCGTTTACAGGATATATGCTACATTTTTACCTGACTTATTTATTGTGAAATAATGTAGAGAATTTCTTTGATCATACTTGTCAATTCATGACATTAGTCAAGGCAAAACTCCTTTTTTGTTTTATTTTATTTTATTTGCCTCCTTCAACCCATGTTCTCAGTTTCTCCTTTCTCCCACTGGACCCTCTGTAATATATTTGCTTTATGTCCTTTCCATACTCGGCATACAAATATATGTATATGGCCTTAAGAAAGAGATACAGATCTTCCTTGACTTACAATAGGGTTATATCCTGATAAACCCATCAAGGGTTGAAAATATCATAAGTCAAAAATGCATTTAATACACTTCACCTGCCAGACATCCTGACTTAGCCTGGCCTGTCTTGAATGTGCTCAGAACACTTACATTAGCGAACAGTAGGGCAACACCGTCTAACATGAAGCCTATTTTATAATAAAGTGTTGGATATCTCATGTAATCTATTGAATACTGTACCCACAGTGAAAAACGGAATGGTTGTATGGGTACAGGATGACTATAAGGGTACTGGTTGTTTACCCTTGTGACCTTGTAGTTACCTGGGAGCCATGGCTCCCTGCCTCTTGCCCAGTATAATTAGAGAGGATTGTACTGCATGTCACTAGTCTGGGGAAAGAACCAAATTCACAATTTGAAGTAACTTTCTAGTGAATACATATTGCTTTCACACCATCATAAAGTCAAAAAATCATAAGTCAAACTTTTGTAAGTTGGGGATTTTCTGTATTGTTGTTTCTATGTGTCATTTTCAAATAAAAGGTCTTATGGAATAAGTCTCTTTCATGCTTGTCTGTTTAGCTCTATATAAATTTAGTTCTTTGGGCTTGGCTTTGCGATGGTAGTCTGTTATTAATGCATAACTTGGTGCTTTCCACAAAGATTTCTGTTCTCTTAGAATACTATTATTTTCCCCCTTTTGATGGCTGCATACTATTTCATTCTAGATATATACCACATCTTCTTTATCCATTCATCTGTCAATGGACATCTTGGCTCTTTCCATAGTTTGGCTATTGTGGACATTGCTGCTATAAACATTGGGGGAAAATAAAGGGGGGGAAATCGGAGGGGGAGATGAACCATGAGAGATTATGGACTCTGAGAAACAAACTGAGGGTTCTAGAGGGGAGGGTGGTGGGGGGTTCGGTTAGCCTGGTGATGGGTATTAAAGAGGGCACATTCTGCATGGAGCACTGGGTGTTATACACAAACAATGAGTCATGGAACACTACATCAAAAACTAATGATGTATGGTGACTAACATGATAAAAAAAAGAATACTATTATTTATGAAGTTTCTATTTGTTAATATAAATCGAGGCTAATCTTTATCATTTATTATCTCTGTATCTATTGAGATAATCACTTTATTCTTTTCTTTTATATCATTAATGTGATTGTTTGTATTGGTAGTTTTTGTCATGTTCAATTATCCTTTTCTTCCTGGGAAAAATCCCTACTTGAAATTTCATATTATTTTTACCACAGTTTCAGTTTGGGTTAAATAAAATTCTCTTTGAAAGTTTTGTATGGATAAAGTGACCCATAACTTAATTATCTTTTTCTCTCTTTCTCTATCTCTGTTACAGAGGTTGCAACAGCCTTAAAACATAAGGTACAACGTTCATTTAGGCACTTAACAAACTTAGAAGAAAACATCAGTCCTACTCCCTTTCTCCAAAAGCAACTTGTGTCAGTTTGGGGAAGCACTATTAAGTATCTAGCTTTTCAGGAAAATATTGTATGTACATGCAAGCATATACACGTTTATCTGTCATATATATGTGTGTGAAATTTTTTCACATAATTTCATTTACATAAATAGGATTGCAATGTAGATGTGGCTTTTTATCTTGCTCTTTATGATGCTTGTGGATGTTTCTCTACATTACTACATCCGACATGTATAGATCTACCTCATTATATCCTTATTTAAGCGTTCTATTTTAACAGATATTCATTTGGTTTTCAATTTTTGGCTATAACACACCTGAGTGCATTAAACAACCTTGTACCTGTGTGTTGGTACGTCCATAGGCTAAATCCCCAGAAGTGAAAATGCTGAACAGCTGAAAATTCTGATTGCAAAATCCCAAATATTATAAAAAGTGTCATTAATTCTCTTTGATATACTGATTAAACATGAAAATGACTCCTCTCTTTTGCATTATAGTAAACATGAATTTTAGTAGTCATTGTTTATCTAGTAGAGTAGCTTCAACTGAAAAAGTTTTCTTATAAGTACATTAAATAGAATTTATCTTACTAACAATGACAACAAATATTCATAAAAAGCACCTGTGAAATGCCTTTAGGATAAACGTATCTATTGACTTTTCAAACTGGAAGACACTAACTCCACACTCCTCAATGTACATCTGAGAAAACTGGGCCCAATTAAGTAAATAATTTGCAAAGTTAAGTTTGACCCCTTAATAGGAGAGTATTCGTCTGAAACAAGCGTGCTTCAAATATATTGCATAGTAAATTGAGAACTGTTCATATTTCCTAGGTAGCTATTGCCATTTAACTTTATTAACAAGGCAATTACACGTGCATGAACACTTTAAAAATTTTTTTTAAAAGCCGTAACGGGACATTTATAGCTAGTTGTTTTCAATTGGTGACTCAGAATCGGTTTCCTTGAGACACTGCATTTTGGTAACAACTACTAAGATTTCTTAATAAATTTTTCTCCCAAATATTTCTGTAATTTTATGCCCTTAAAATGAAACTTGTAAGTTATTACAATTAATATGCAATAAAACTTATACACAGAATTTGAGAGGAAAAAATAGGCTTTTATATTCTGTCATGGTAGAACATGGGTTCCTTGATTTAAAAAGAAATTTAAGTGTGTTATTAAAGGTTAGGAAAAACCAAATTGTTTCTAGTGCTAAATTATAGATTAAAATGGAATTTGTCTATGGGCACACCTCTTCTCCCTGTACTCTCTCCCATTTCACTGTCCTCACTCTCTTTCAGGAACCCACACTTTCAGACTGTCTCCACATGCAGGTCTCTGGGGAGAGATAAGATAGACTCAGACTGGGATGCTAAGCAAATAGAGTACTCCCATTTAAAATCCCTCTGCATTGTCCAAGTGAACTTCAGGGAAATGACAAACTCGTCAAAAGTTAATAAAATACATGGGCGCTTCGGTGGCTCAGTGCCATTGGGCATCCAACTCTTGATTTCAGGTTGTGGGGTCAAGCCTTGAGTCGGGCTCAGCACGGAGTCTGCTTGTCCTCTCCCTCTGCTCCTCCCCGCAGCATGCACGTGCTCTCTCTCAAATAAATAAATACAATCTTTTTTTAAAAAGTCAATAAAAGACAAATTGTGGAATTTGTATTTTAGGAATCTATAAAGGAAGGATTTGCACTGTAGTTGTCTGCAGGAGAAGGTAACTAATAAAATTAACTCTGTTACAGCATAAAAAGTAGGAAATACTCGGGGAAATCATGATGAAAATTGAAATGGGTGTAACAGTTCCCAGAATGGGTCCAAAGTTCTTACTTCATCCATAGGACTATGAAAGTTTACATAAACTTCCAGACAGAACCTCTTCTAGCCAACTGTTTATCAGAATTTTGTCAACAGAAATCGCTGTGACTTTTTCCTACATTCCTGACAACTATGGTCAATTTCTTGTTCCCAGTTGTATCTACTCTTTGTTTCTTGCCTCATAGAGAACTAAAACAACACTGAAGGAGCTAAAGAAACAGTTCTGGTACTGTCTCCTTGATCCATATAGGACTCTGCTCTTTCTATCCCTGCTTTGAGATCTTGGCTTGGATTTATGATTCTCCTGTACCTGATTCCCTGTTGCATCCTCTGTTTCTTGGCTGTCTGCCCATTTTGGCAAAGCTGCCAGTTCTTATGTCTGTATTTATTTAGTGTGTCTTGCCACACTAGATCTCATTTACATTCTGGTTACTTACCCTCCCCTGCAGTCTCATATGGTGCATTGTAATCTTGAACATAATCTAGACTGTTTTATCCAGAATCATAAAGGATGCTCCATGTTGCCTTCTCTTCCTTTTAAGCCAATCCCCAGGAAAGCTGTAAAGACTTGAGAGGTTTTCTGGGTCTTTATGATATTGCTGAAGTGCTGAGGTCTTTGTGAAATTGTCTAAAATACCAGAGTATCACAAAGCAAAACTCTGTATGAATATGATCAATGATGCTCCCAGCTTAAGATTCTCTATGTTCATATTGGACAAGTGAGAACATATATGTTCTCATATATATATATATATATATATATATATATATATATATATATATATA